>NW_024039646.1:0-25000 GCF_016077235.1 Cyprinodon tularosa
TGGACAGGTCACCACAGCGACAAACAGGACAAACAATCATTCACACCTAAGGAAAACTGAGAGAAGCCACTTAACCTAAAGGCTGGTTTATGCTCAGAAACCAGGCGGTCTGAATGTGTCACAGTGAACGCATATATGCCCCGCCCCCTTTCGCAGACACTCTGCTGTATCTCTCCCAAACTGTAGGTGAGCGCAGACAGGAGGCCTCTGATTGGTCAGATCTACATCTCTCTATGCGTATTTCCTGTTCGGTTCCTTACCGGCTTGTTTTGTTTGTCTGATCGCCATATTGGAAAACGACTGGTGAAGATGGAGCAGCTAGCAGAGCGAGGTGAGCGAGAAAGCTGGGAGCCTTTTTCCACCTGGATCCCCACTCTGTTTGGCCCTCATGTCCCTCTGTTGTCGGACAAACTTTCCCCCACTTAAACCCCGCCTCGGCCGTATCTAGAATAACATAGTGCAGACCATATCTGGCATGAATTAAAAATATCTGTGACACACCTCTGCGGGAGGATAGCCAGCCCTTAATCATCATGTTTTTGGACTGTGGGAGGAAAGGGGAGTACCTGCAAACTCCATGCAGAAAGAACCCGGGCCGGAATCCAAACTGGAACCTTCTTTCTGCAGGGCAGCAGTGCTACCCACTGCCCCACTAAGCAGCCCAGAAAAACATTTATACTCTTTAAAAAAAAGAAAACCTTTTTTTTCCTCATTATTTTGTTCAGCAAAGATGTTAGGCAAACCTCCACGGCTATAATTAGTCTTATAAGGCATCACATGCTGCTATCGGCTGCTTTTTTGAAAGTGTGGAAATTGTGCATCAGTCTCAGGCTTATCAGCACCCATCCAGACATTCAGCCTCCTCTCTTTGACGCAGAGGAGACGATCATTTGGGTTTCATAGCTAAACAGAATAACATTTGTCCTCATGGGAAGCAGTGTGTTGAGAGCTGCAGCCTCTTCTGCACGCACACACGTGAATCCTGGGGAGAAAAACTCTCCTCTCCTTAGAGCAGAGCCCATCAAGAATGAGTTCATTAAAATGCTTTGCTGCCAAAACATTAGATCATCCCCACAGCTCGTTTTGTCATTAGCTGAAGTGGGGCCCCTCCACTGGCCCCCACCTCCACCACAACTTAAAGGACATCTATGAGGCTGCTGAAGTGAAGGAATCTCTCCTGAGTCACACATTTCACTAATTATTCGCTTCATAATATCTCCTTACCACCTTAATTTACTTAAAACTATATATGAAAACAAAAATTTTGTTTTACAAACTGATTTAATATTAGGACGAGTTAATTACCATATAGAACCAATAAATATTAAAAGTTTGAGTGTAAATTACCTGAAGAAGAAACTATTAGTCCTGTTTTATGACCATTTGGTCATTATAAAGTGTTTATTTTTGATGCAAACACAACATTAAATCCCAGCTGAATGAATCCAGCAGCATTTTAGCAGAGTTTGAATTAGACTCAGACAACATTTCATGTCATTTTGTTTACACAGAGTTTATACAGAGCGAAACTTCGTTCTGTACAGCTCTCATGACATTTCTTAAAGTGCAGGAGTGATCAAATATAAACATTGTGGGAGAAAAAACATGGTGCAAAAATATGCATTGATATGTTCAGGTTCATGCAGAGTCTGTGACATTATTTAGAGTTTTTTCAATATTCAGCTGCATGATGGCGGTGGGGAAGAAGTATACTGGTGAAGATTCTCAGTCATCCAGGTGATAGTTATTCCAAAAAAGTTTAAAATCAATCCACTGGACTTTGTTTCCACGTTTGAAGACATTCCTCTTCCATCCAGGAAGATTTTTCAATTCAAAATGCCAGAAATAGCGTTTAGTTTGAGTGTTTATAGGCTTTGGTCCACTCTATAACGCCTTGAACTAAACGCTATTCCTGGAATTTTAAATTGAAAAATCTTTCTGGATGGAAGAGGAATGTCTTCAAACTTGGAAACAAAGTCCAGTGGATTTTTTTAAAACTTTTTTTTGGTGGGGAAGAAGCTGTCAGGGAGTCTGCTGGACCTGCATTGAATGCTGACATTGTCAACAAGGCGGTTGCTTGAGGACCCGAATGCAGAGATGAGTTCTTGAAGGTTTAATAAGAAAACTGAGGCAAACATCCGAAAAAACACAAAAACATTGAGAACTCAAAAATCAGCACGCATCAGGGAAACTCGAGTGAAAAGCCAGAGGCGAAGAAGTAACTGAACCACAACAAGGAACTAAAGAACTGCACAGGGAGAGTATATATATGGGAGACAGAACAAAGACTGGGGTAATCAGATGATATGGAGCAGGTGTGGATGGAAGAGACTAGAAGGGAGCTAAGGGCGAAGGAGACAGGCACAAGGGGGCAACAGAGAGTAATTAGAGTGGCTTAAATATAACACAAAACAGAAAAAAAAGATCAACAAAACAGAATTACTTAATGAAAATTGAAAACTAAAACCTCAAAGTCCCAAAAGGGGAGAATCATGACAGCGAAGCCTCTTCCCAGAGGGCAGCAGGGAGAACAGTCCATGGTGGGGGGGTGAGGAGTCATTGATGATGTCACGGGCTCGGGACACGCAGCACTGGGATGAAATGTCTTTAATGGAGGGAAGAGGAGCCCCCATGATCCTCTCTGCTGTTCTCACCTTCTTCCAGTCTGAGGCGCTGCAGCCTCCACACCACACAGTGAGACAGCTGCTCAGAACGCTCTCTATGGGGGGGAGGATGGGGGGGGGCAGGAAGTCCAAGCGCTTCTGGGCCCTTTGGACCAGTGAGGTGGTGTTTCCAGTCCAGGTGAGGGTGTCTGTGATGAATGTGGTGCTGCTGACCACCTCTACAGCTGAGCTGCTGATGAGCAGTGGAGCGTGGTTAGGCCGCTTCTTCCTGACGTCCATTCATTAGGAATGTTGATCAAAGCAGCAAATCTTGAAGGAAATATTTTAAAGAATGCCCAGACTGGACTTCCTCTACCAAACTGATTGTCCAAGAGCTGCTGGTTTAAAGTGTGAAAGGAGCAGACCACCTGCAGCTGAGGTTTATTCTCTCTGAGGAGACATACTGTTTATTACAGGCCTACATTAGTAAAGATATGTGGATTATCAAGAACTTATTTTGGTTCTAATCAGCTATAATTTAATTTTGTAGACTAAAGCCCATAACAGGGAGTTGGGATTGATGCAATTTATTCAAAATCCATTCTACCTGTAGCCTACTGTTGCATATAGATGAAGGTGACACCAGTGGCTTTAACACCATAACCTCTATTTAAACAAGCTATCATTGATGCTGCGTTATTTTGATCCCACTGCCTTCATCTACATGGTGAACTCTGCTGTTGTGCTTGGTGCTGATCTTTGATGGACAAAATAAAACACCTTAGATCTGGACGCACTTTATTGCCAATTAAGTTTTGTACAGCTCTCATGAAATTTCCATTTCTTAAACTGCAGTAGTGATCAAGTCTAAACATTGTAAGAAAAAAACATGCAGCCAAAAAAAAAGACATGATTTATATTTTTTTTATATTTTTTTCTTTCTTTAATTTTTTTTCAACAAAACGAACTAAACTAAAACAAAACAGAACAAAACAGCAGAGGAAGTCAGGTTAGTTTTCTAACAGAAAGCTTCAGGAACCCAGGATCACGCATGCTTTGGTTCCAGCACCACTGCAGAGTTTCCTTCATTTCCTTCAACACAAAATGACAATAAACGTTGTCTAAATCTATGTTCTCTAGTTATAAACTGGTATCAGTTATTTGCTGGACAAATACTAATGTTTAGAACTGTTAAAAGAACGAATTGTTAGACCAATTTTTTTTTGTCTTTGTTTGAAAATGGAATTGCAGCAACAACTTGTGCTACGACTGAGGATTTGTCTTAGAGTTGGAATGTTTGAATGAATCAAACCTTAAAGCTTCCTCAGTTCCAGGCTGATGATGCTCAGTGAGAGTTAACTGCCTTTAGTGGGAAAGATTAGGGACTTTTCTGCACTTTGCATCTAGAAACAATGCAGCTATATGAACAGGACTAACGCCCTCATTGCATCTGGTGTTATTATGCAAACAGGTTTAACAAAAACCATTTTCTCATGTGATTAAAATCCATCCTGAGTGATCAGCTCACAGTCACCTGCTTTACATTCAAATAAGAACATTAGCAAGTGGGAGATTATCAACAACACCAGCAGATCTACTCTGGAAAAAAACATCTATAACTAAGTAACAAGTTCTTAAATGAAGTCTATTTACCCTTAATTTTAGAAGGTAAATTAAAAAGTTTGCCTATTGAGTATTTTTACTCTTAAAATAAGATAATTAGATAACATACACTTAAAATATGACAAGCCCATTGTGTTTATTTATTTTAAATATAAATTGTCTTGTTCAGCTGAAGACGCTGCTATTTAAGCAGGATTTTAATTAGACGTGTGGTTTTTATGGCTCTGTTTGTATGTTTCCCTTTCTTTTTTATATGTTGATATTGTATTTACATCATTTTATTGTGTTACATTTTTATCTGTGAAAAGTGCTATACAAACACACTTTACCTAGTTACTTTACTTCCATTGGCAAAATGTATTTTACCTCATCAATCCAAGAACAAATACATTTATTTAAAAAAAAAAAAGACTTATCTAGATTTAGCTTTTTCCAGTGTACTGGTCTTTCTGCAACTAAACAGACTACAGATGTTTATGGGAGGCGAGGAGAAAAAAATAATTCAGACCTATAAAACAAAAGCATTTAATTCTTCTGTGAAGTTTCAGTTATTTTTATTAACAGGACATATTTTTAGAAGTATTTCAGATCGTCTTTAATCATTTTAGATTACATTAAAACTTGTCAACAATTGAATTTCATCGCTCAGCTTGTTGTTTCTTCCAACCTTCCTTCTTTCTCTGATAACTTTTCATTATATCGTGGAAATTTCAACCAGAGTAAAAACTGAACACTGATTTAATTCATATAGTTCAGCCCATTTATTCCAGGGGAATTTGATATTTGTTTTTTTTTTTTGTTTTTTTGTGGCAAAACACGACAACGCAGAAGTTTTCCATTTAAATAATGATCAAGATGTAATAAAATTAGATATATTCAAAAAGAAAAGATATAACTGGACCAAACATTTGATCCAAAGCACCGGAGCGCAACTGTTCAGTGGTGGTTGTTCCTGCCATGTTTCCTGTATCGCGAGATTTCATAGTTGCTAGGATACCGCTCTCTCTAGCGTCCTCCAAAATTTGTAAAGGGCCCCGACTGACCAACGAGAGGAAGGTGGGCCATACCAAAGTTAGAATGGGGGTGCCATACTCAGGAAACCTATTTTTTTAAACTTGTTTATTCAAAGTAAACCTTTTATTTTCTTTGCGCAGACTAATAATAATCAGATTTACACATTAGTGCCTATGATGTCATTTATTCTCGTAATTTCTGGAGGAGAGGTGACAGTGAGAGTCGGATTTAAGCTAGCTGGTGGTATGGACCGCGCTAGCTTTGAAAGTTTCACTGAAAGTGAAAACTATCCGGGGTTGGCACTTTTTTTTTTTCTGTAACCATCAGTCCTGAGGACGGAAAGGCCGGAAAGATTGCATGTGGATGGTCGTTTGGTGCATGGCGCGTGTTTTGAAGCTGCTTATGGAGAAATGTCTTGGGCCGTGAGTAGTGAGGAAACAGGAAGCGATTCTTGTGGGATGGAAGAGGGAAATAGTGACAATGAAGGTTGGAAGATAGCAACATCAAAAAATGAGAAAAAGCGGAAAAAACAGAGATCAGTTCAAGGGGAATCTAGTTCAGAACAATCCAGTGATGATCATTCCATACATTCCACAGCACAACAAAATGAATTCAAAGTCATATTCAAAGTCGTTAATCAGGCAGACTCTTTTACAAATTGGAATCCGGTTCACTTAACAAAAACCATCAATAAACTTGTCGGAGAAGTCAGAGGTGCCAGAATTCTGTACAGTGGAGACCTGCTAATTATCTGCAGAGACAGCGCCCAGCAAGGCAAAGCAATACGGATCAACAAAATTGACGGGATAAGAGTTCAGTGCAGCTTAATGGAGAACAAAAAGTTCTGCAGGGGAGTCATTGGAGGAGTTCCTCTAAAAATTTCTGAAAAAGAGATTCTGGAAAACATAAGAGGTGCAAAAGTAAAAGAAGTAAAACGGTTAAAAACAACAAGAAACGGAGAAAGATCTGACAGTTTATCTGTGCTAATTAAATTCGAAGAAGAGCAATTACCAAGCAAAGTATTCATCGGTTACATAAGCTATAATGTCAAAATCTACAATCCTCCACCATTGAGATGTTTCAAATGCCAAAAATTCGGTCACATTGCAGCAGTTTGTAAAGGGAAACAGAGGTGTGGAAGGTGTGCAGGAGAACATGAGTACGGAAAATGTGGAAAAGAAGCTAAAATAAAATGCTGTAATTGTGGTGGAGAACATACTGCTGCCTATCGCGGCTGTGAAGCAAGCAAAAGGTCTGAGGAAATTAAAAAAATGAAATTTGAGCTCGGAATAACCTACGCTGAAGCTGCAAAAAGGATCCCATCTCAGTCAGAAAAACCCAAACCTACAGTTCAACACACAGCAAATTCCAAACCTCTAGAGAAATCTCTAAAAATTGATGAAGACTCACTTATTGTTAAAAAGACAAATTTTGTTCTTTTCATGGTAGAAGTTATTAATTGTACTGCACAGACAACAAAAAAAACGGAAAAAATCAAAATAATAGTGAAGGCTGCAGAAAAATATCTGGACATTAAAGATTTGAACTGGGAGATGGTTGGAAGTATGATGGGAGGACCGATGGGACCATCAGAAACTGGCAGAGTTAAGATGACCTAGAGTAAATTAAAATTATATGGGCAAATGTGATTTAGTATTATGTTGGTTTAAGTTACACAGGTTTTTTTTTTTTTTTTTTTTTTTTTTTTTTTTTTTTTTTTGGGGGGGTGAATCGTTTCCTGTTTTCTTGCTTTACTCCATATCAGTTGGTGGCGGTAATGCACAATTCACAAGTCTGCCAACCGCCATAAAATCCCATAAGAAGAAGAAGAAGAAGAACTATCCGGGGTTGGGCCACGGAAGGACAGAGAGAGGAGGATTGCATGTGGATGGTCGTTTGGTGCATGGCGCGTGTTTTGAAGCTGCTTATGGAGAAATGTCTTGGGCCGTGAGTAGTGAGGAGACAGGAAGCGATTCTTGTGGGATGGAAGAGGGAAATAGTGACAATGAAGGTTGGAAGATAGCAACATCAAAAAATGAGAAAAAGCGGAAAAAACAGAGATCAGTTCAAGGGGAATCTAGTTCAGAACAATCCAGTGATGATCATTCCATACATTCCACAGCACAACAAAATGAATTCAAAGTCATATTCAAAGTCGTTAATCAGGCAGACTCTTTTACAAATTGGAATCCGGTTCACTTAACAAAAACCATCAATAAACTTGTCGGAGAAGTCAGAGGTGCCAGAATTCTGTACAGTGGAGACCTGCTAATTAACTGCAGAGACAGCGCCCAGCAAGGCAAAGCAATACGGATCAACAAAATTGACGGGATAAGAGTTCAGTGCAGCCTAATGGAGAACAAAAAGATCAGCAGGGGAGTCATTGGAGGAGTTCCTCTAAAAATTTCTGAAAAAGAGATTCTGGAAAACATAAGCGGTGCAAAAGTAAAAGAAGTAAAACGGTTAAAAACAACAAGAAACGGAGAAAGATCTGACAGTTTATCAGTGCTAATTAAATTTGAGGAAGAGCAATTACCAAGCAAAGTATTCATCGGTTACATAAGCTATAATGTCAAAATCTACAATCCTCCACCATTGAGATGTTTCAAATGCCAAAAATTCGGTCACATTGCAGCAGTTTGTAAAGGGAAACAGAGGTGTGGAAGGTGTGCAGGAGAACATGAGTACGGAAAATGTGGAAAAGAAGCTATAATAAAATGCTGTAATTGTGGTGGAGAACATACTGCTGCCTATCGCGGCTGTGAAGCAAGCAAAAGGTCTGAGGAAATTAAAAAAATGAAATTTGAGCTCGGAATAACCTACGCTGAAGCTGCAAAAAGGATCCCATCTCAGTCAGAAAAACCCAAACCTACAGTTCAACACACGGCAAATTCCAAACCTCTAGAGAATCAAAAAATTGATGAAGACTCACTTATTGTTAAAAAGACAAATTTTGTTCTTTTCATGGTAGAAGTAATTAATTGTACTGCACAGACAACAAAAAAAACGGAAAAAATCAAAATAATAGTGAAGGCTGCAGAAAAATACCTGGACATTAAAGATTTGAACTGGGAGATGGTTGGAAGTATGATGGGAGGACCGATGGGACCATCAGAAACTGGCAGAGTTAAGATGACCTAGAGTAAATTAAAATTATATGGGCAAATGTGATTTAGTATTATGTTGGTTTAAGTTACACAGGTTTTTTTTTTTTTTTTTTTTTTTTTTTTTTTTTTTTTTTTTGGGTGAATCGTTTTCTGTTTTCTTGCTTTACTCCATATCAGTTGGTGGCGGTAATGCACAATTCACAAGCCTGCCAACCGCCATAAAACCCCATAAGAAGAAGAAGAAGAAAACTATCCTTCTCACTTTGCTCTAATTTTCTTAGTCAACTGTTATTACAGATCCGCCATCTTTTTTTTTTACTCGGAAAAGTTAAAACCACGAACGGTGAGTTTGTTTTTTGAACATTTCTAATATATTTACTAACAGTAGAAATGTTGCTCATGTGTAAAGCAGTGAAGTCCGGGGCTAGCGTTAGCATCTCCTGTAGCCTCTGGATTTAAATATTTGGTATTATTTTGTTTCCTTTGGGTGAGGAAACAGGTCAACATCTGCGTTTCTTTAAACGGTTCAAACTGAACTGATTTATCCTGATTTAATCACTGATTGAATTCCATCACCAGCTGATAAGAAAGTTATTTAGTCCTTTATTCTTTTTCAAACAGAAGTAATTTATTTGTTTAAATAAATCAGATTTTGGTTTGAAAATCCCCGACAGTGATTTAAGTTAAAAAAAATAATTTTTGGAAACTTTATTCTCTGTAGAATAATTCATTTCTGTGGGGGTAAAGTTGGAGTTTCTTGTTTTAAGGAAGCATCCTGTATATTACTGTTTATAATGATGAAGTTATTGTTATTTATCGGGATTACTTTGTGTTTGACAGCATTTTAATAAACATTAAGAGTTAAATTGCTGAATTTTCTAATCCTGTGTTTTCAAATGTAATTGATTGTTTCTAACTGGAATTATCATAAGTTATATATAATTTCACTCATTTCATCCCAAAATATGGAATATGTAAGACATTTTATAAAACTAAAATACAGATAATCATGATACCTGCTCTGTCTCTACTATTCATAAGATTTAATGCAATTCAATTTAGTTTATTTCTATAGCGCTAATTCACAACACATGTTTTTTCAAGGCACTTTACAATTCATCAGAACATGCAGTAAGATTCATTAAAAGTTTTCTATCTAATGAAAACCAGTTGATTACATCAACTGGTTAGGATAATTATTATTGATGATGTGTGAGTTTATTACACCTTGGCATTGGGACCCTGTTGCATGTCAGAACTGAATACAGAGCCAGATCTTAAAAAGACTCATTGACTCTTCAGCAATCCCTCACACTAAGCATGCTTGTAGCGACAGTGGAGAGGAAAAACTCCCTTTGGACAGGAAGAAACCTCCAGCAGAACCAAGCGGCCATCTGCTGAGGCTCACTAGGGTTCAAGGAGACAGAAGCAGACATAGAAAAAGAAGCATAGATACAAAAGGCAACTGTCAACCAGCTCCACAGGCGGCCCCGTCCAGGAAACACACAGCCAGGCAGACGAGCTCCGAGCCAGCTCCCATGTCAGAGGATGAAGAGAGCACATCCAGTTAGTCACAGTCAGAGAAACAGGACTACACTGGAAAACAGGCCAAGCTCCAACATCTAGAAACAAAGGTGTTGATGGCAGCAGCACAGCTGATATTTCTCTCCAGGATGGAGTCACAGCCAAACAGGAACAGACCAGATGAAGCTACTATGAGAAAAAGCAGAGAGAGCAGAACGTTAGAGATTGAACTAACAGATTCTGCAGAGTGGTAGAATAGAGATAGAATGATGAAAAAGTGGTCTCCATGTCTTCCAGCAGTCTAAGCCTATAGCAGCATAACTACTGAGATAGCTCACGATGCAGAAAATATAAAACTCTGCCTCTAATATACTTCCTTCCTGTTACAGGCTTGAAGTAAGGCTAATGTTATGCAGTGTGCTGATTTGAATCCAACAGGAAATATCTGGAGGTGGCTAAAGATTAGGGCAATGATAAAGAGGCCTGCCAGCCTCAGCAATGCAGAAATATTGAGGAAAAAAAAACCATAAAAATGCAGAAAGGTTGTCTGCAAATATAAGAAGGCTTTAGATGCTCTAATTCTATTAAAGGCTTTTCTGCTGATTATTGAGAACAATTAAAATCATTTTCAACATTTAATTCTGGAATTAGATAAATAAAATCAGCCCAGCATTATTATTTTACTTTATTTTTGTAGCGTTTTATCATTGATCCATTTTCTGAGAAAACTCCTGTCTGCACACGTTAAGGGCAAAGATTGCCCTGGGAAGTTAGAGGAAGATTAATGTTATTAATCAAGGTGATCTTTAGTGCAAAAGTTTAGACATTTCCAGTGACAAATTCCTTTTATCATCTTCCAAACTATCTCTAATTGATGTGGAATAATTAGCATTTATATTAATTAATCGTAGCTAGAGTCTGTGTTCTCCAGAAAGCGGAACCTGATCTGTGTTTGGATTCTTGTTGCATTGCAAGAGGAAGTCCACTCATGCATTAGAGGATGAGAGTCTGGTTTAAAGGTCACGATGTGCTTCACCCCATTGAGCCGCTGATATATTTACACCCAGGTTTTCACCAGGGGGGAGGAAAACGGTTCCCTTTTCTCTGTCACAAGAGGAAGTTTCAGTCTGAAATGTGTCTCTGTGAGGCTTCCTGCATTGGCTCAAGCTGTCCTTCCCCAGCAGACTGGGTCAGCTTTAAAACGGTGACTGTCTGCAGATTTCCACATATCAGGAGTGACACAGCGGGTAAACCCCACTGGAAACGTTTCACTGTTCTACTTTTCCTGCTGCTGCGTCGCCGTGCTGTCAGGAAACCTGTTGAAGCCGTCACCTTACCCAGAGGGTGTGAACGACTCTCAGACGTTTTCCCCTTTAGGCTGCAGCAACAGGCAGTCTGCTGCTAATCGTTCCCAGGCCAGGAATGCACATCCTGCAGCCCAGGAAAGTCACTTTACTTGTCAGCATGGAGTTTGTTTTATGAGCTTCTCCGTGTGGACGGGATCCTCCAGGAGAAAATAACAACCAGTTTGCTGATGTTGCTGGAAATTTGTGACACTCTTTCTTCTCTTTATTTCTCAACCATCTGAGCCAGTTCATGAACTGGAAACCATCAGACTGTTGTTCAGGTTTGTTTTCAGAGGAAAAATGAACAGAATCGTTTTAGAGAGGATAAAAATGACATGCTTTAAGGACTGCGGGGTGATGGTGTCTGGAAAGAAGCTTATGAGGTTTAGAGCTGCAGGCAGGGGCCCACCACAGCCCACAGTGTCCTGCTCCACAGTGGAGCTTTCTCTGGGACTCCAGCAGGAAATGGGAACTTGCTCTCAGCTCTGGAACATCTTGTCATGTCAGATGATTTACTTTCTAAACAAATACTTGGATACATTTCCCTTCACAATGCTTTACTTTGATGATCTCCTCCTCCTCAGGGTGCCAAATTCAGACGCTTCTGCTTGCAGAGGTAGATAGATGCCTGATAAAAACAGAGTTAGGGTTAGATTTTCTTTCATTTTTATTTTTATCACCTTAGGGTGGATGTTTCTCTCGCCTCCCTGTCTGAGGTTGGGTATGTGAGGTTTTTTCCCTCCTTGCTGTTCATGTTTACTCTGCAGTATTTCGGTCCTCCCTGTGGCGGCGATGCCCTGATTTTGAGTTGAACTCATCTGGAAAAAAAAGCGGAGGGAACCCGTTCTAATTTAGGTTTCTGGTCGATGTCCTCCTTGGCGTTCCTCAGTCTGTTCCCGCACAGACAGTGAAGCTGGACCGTATAATCTCAGCTATAAAAAACAACCCAGAAAAATGTGTGTTCACGCCTTTGGTGAAACACTGGAACCAGTGATGTGTTACTGGTTTAATGCTTTTAAACCAGTGTGTGGACTGCAGACATGCAGTGAGCTGCACAGGTTTTTATCATCCCTGGAACATTTAGCACATTTTGTCAACTAGTTAAACTTTAGATATGAAAGATCAGCTGATGAGGTGAATCGTTTGTTGAAGGAATATTTTGACCAGCTTTGAAAATCAACTCTTTTTAAAGGCCAACACTACAAAATAAGTAATAGAAGTATGATTCACGTTGATATCGTATCTGGTCCATATCTGTATCCTATCAGAAATCAAACAGTTCTATTGGGACATTCCTAATGCTACGTTCAGACTGCAGGCAGCAGAAGCAGCTGGTTTACATGCAGATTCAATGGTTGACGAGCATCAAGGCGCCGCATCAACCAATGAGAGAAGCTGATCTGGGAGCTGGCAGGGAGTCAGATGCAGCACTGCTGATGCAGAGCGCTATGATCACTCCTCTGAAACAGTTTATTAACGCCTAAATTAACTTCAAATGTAGAAACCTGCCGGCAGAATATGTTGGCTTTTATTATCCTGCTGCCTGCAGTTTGGATTACGTTCATGGAAAACGCCTTCCAGCTGCCGCAGCAAACCGCGAGGAGGCGAGCGGGCCTAAGGCAGCTGCTGCTGGGGATTCCCAGTGACAGCGCAGCGCCGGTATGTGGGGGTCTGAGCGGCTCCCACAGAGAAATAATCTTTGAAGGCAGGATGGTAATCTGGATGAACTGACTGCACAGACCATGTTTTCAGGAGGACTTTCTCACTTCAACATAGATTCTAACTACTTTCTACCCGCTGATCACAGCTAATATAGCCGCCATTGTTCCAGGCAGAGAAAGGATAGGGTAGCTCCGCCCACCGCGCATCAGACCCACTTTACCAACGCACATCAGGAGCAGCAAAGATGCTTCAGCGGCGCATCAGAACTAAGCAGCAGAAATGAAGCAGCATGGGTGCTTTTGCTGCTTCTGCTGCGTTTCGTCTGAACGTAGCATAATTCCTCCTCCATAGCAGCCAGACTCATGCAGACCTGACCAATCCCCATCAAGTTTCTCCCAGCTGAGCTGTGGATCTATGCAGCTCTTCCTGAGATGAAATCTTGCTTCCTTCTCTGGATGAGGCTTGTCTTTTCTGGCAGCTTGTTTTTATTTCCATTGACTGTTGGATCAGAGCTCTGTGGGGTGTTTAGCATGTTGCTCTAAGTCTCTAATGTTTCCTGTGTCCCTCAATGTTGCTGTTTATTCTTTAATCTTCTTAAACAAACCTCTGAGGCCTCCTCAGATCAACCGCTTGTCTTCTAAGATCAGATACACGTAGGTAAACTTTAAATTCAGTCGGTTTTATTTATTTAAGACTTGTGCAGTAGCTCCTCATGTCATGGAGCTTCGGTTGGTCTTTGGTTCCTTTAGCTTCCTGTCTTCTTCTGTGGTTCTTTCAGCTGCCTGTCAGCCAGATTTCAGATGTGTCAGTCTGTTTGTTTAATGTATGATTTGTTCAGGAGCCTTCAGCGTTCAGTGTTTACATGAAGTAAACACTGAACGCTAAAATAAACCCAAAAATCACCACAGCCTCTCGTTTCTTAATCATATTTTGACTTGCAGCCCTAACTTTTCCTTCATGTGTGATTAGCTCTTTGTGCAGCCCGTGTCCCAGATTTTCCAGATGATTAGTAGTCCTCTGGTTGCTGGGGTTCCCTTCAGACCTTCGGGCCTCTGGTGCAGACAGCCTGAAAGATCCTCCTGCTGAGGAATGAGGTCAGGCTGACTGCTGGCAGGCTTAGTCTGTGATTCTACCCTACAAATGAAGGTCAGCGGTTCATGGCTTCCATGTCGACTCTCCTCTTGTTCCGGTTTAACTCTGATGTTCGGCATACTGCTGGACCTCTCCTTAGTCCAGCCAAAAACACCACAGTCAGTCTCATGGCTCATAAAGTCATAATTTATTGATGACCGTTGATTAAAGCAGTTGTAGTTTGTTGAAAGGCTGCAGGATGAGGTAGAACAGCAGATGGAGGAGCGAATCAGCAAAACTTCACACATACAGAATAAACTCAGGCAGCTTGTATTCAGATCACAGGAATTTATTCAGGGCAGTAATACTCAACTGAAATGCAGAGTAAAAAGGTTTCATTGCTCCCTGATGTCTGGGGGGTCCAGCTGTGCCCCCTCCCTCCTTGGATCTGCCCTGAAAATGGCTTAAAGCAGTGCATTGTGGGATTCAGAGTCTTTAGCAGCCTCTTTTGTTCTCTTTGTGTCCTTGTTTTGTTCCCCCTCTCGTCACTGGGCCCAGCTCAGACATGTTGGACCTAAGCACTTCTGGCTGCTCAGCTTCTGCCTCCATCTTTTGGTTCTTATGGACTAAAGTCGGGCATATACTGTACGTTTTTTCCAATCGTTGCACGCAGCTACGGCTCAGACTGTACGATGAAACAGCAGGGCTTCATCGTACAGTGTGAGTTCCCAGCTCACCATGTTTGTTCTCACGCTGTGCGACCCGACGCTCTGATGCGATCTACCTGCTCACTGTACGTCTAAAAACCAGGTGGGACTCAGCTCCGCAGTGAGATGGCGCTACTCGGACTCGTCTATCTGAAGCCAAACCAGTAGCAGAGGAACATGAAGCTCACTAGAGTGAAACGCGCTGCCTTGGATATTTGGGCAATTTAGTGCTGAAAGCCCTAAAAAGAAAAGGAGACGACGTATTTGGACAAAGACATGGCTGAGCTAACGTGGCTGCTATGGTCTGTCAGTTTGACAGAAAGAACTCCATTTCACTCATTGCCCCCCCCGCCATGCTGCTGGGTTTTCCTCTGAGAGGAAGAAGAAGAATCCTTGTTTGCCCACTGAGCGATTTGCCCACGACCACCTTATGACGGCCGACTTTCAAACATGTTTGATTTTCTCCCGACCTTCTGATTCCTGATGGTGGGGTGGTCGTTAGAGGCTGATTGCCCCTCGTTACCCCCTGTTTACTACACCACGCACCATCATGCTGGAAGTTGAAAAATTCTCGCACTACTGGAGAATCGGCCTGAAAGGGGCAAAACTGGTGCAGTGATCGCCCGGCTTACTCTGCACCATTTAGGTCTGTAGGTTTCAAAGTCTGCAGGGAAACATCAGCCTGTCCCAGTGTGAGCAGTGGCTGTAGGTGTTTGCCTCTGGATGTGTTGGTCCTCCCCCCCCTGAGGCAGGTGACAGTCAGATGGCAGCCTGTCCCAGTGTGAGCAGTGGCTGTAGGTGTTTGCCTCTGGATGTGTTGGTCCTCCCCCCCCTGAGGCAGGTGACAGTCAGATGGCAGCCTGTCCCAGTGTGAGCAGTGGCTGTAGGTGTTTGCCTCTGGATGTGTTGGTCCTCCCCCCCCTGAGGCAGGTGGGGGTCAGATGGCAGCCTGTCCCAGTGTGAGCAGTGGCTGTAGGTGTTTGCCTCTGGATGTGTTGGTCCTCCCCCCCTGAGGCAGGTGGGGGTCAGATGGCAGCCTGTCCCAGTGTGAGCAGTGGCTGTAGGTGTTTGCCTCTGGATGTGTTGGTCCTCCCCCCTCTGAGGCAGGTGGGGGTCAGATGGCAGCCTTTCTCTCCTCATTCCTTTGGTGCTGTTTTTTATTCCCATGATGGAGCTCTGCACGTGAGGCAGACTCTGCCCTGTCATCATCGCCTGCGGCTGATTGGAGGTTATTAACCATTATCTACCCCCACCCCACACTGACCCACTAACCCGTAGACTCAAACAGGCAGGATTGAACGTCTCTGTGTTCTACCATCTAGTTGCTTTGTCATGTCCAACTCATTTTTCTGTATATCGGATTAATCGAATATTGAAAATTAATTTAGTAATCGATTAATCGCTAACTGGAGTGTAGAGACTTAAAGCATTGCTTTAGCTGACAGAGCGAACCGCTTGGAGTAGAAACTATACCAAAGGTGTAAAAAATTTATATATCTATATTTTGCATTTAAGACTAAAACCAGTTTTTCATCTGTTAGTTTGCTCTGTCCAGGAAAAGTATTAGTTTCTCCTGGTTTATTCTGTAAAAATCTTCTTTAAGGAACCTTTATCTGTCTGATCATTAATCGGTTAATTGAAAAAATATTGACAGATTAATAGATTTGCTAAATAATTGTTAGTTACAGCTTTAGTTCTGATATTTGATCAACATCAGCCTCAAAGCTGAATTATTTTGGTGTTGGATGGGAAATCAAAGGGTAGTAAAGGTAAATGTATTTTTATAGGCTTGGTATGTGACTGGACTCTTGCCTTATTAAAGGGGTTGTTTTATGGAGCAGAGTGCTAAGCTAGGTTAGCATGTTTACTCTTTGTTTTGATAGGATTAGTTATTCTGTTGGTAGCGTTCCAGTGAAGTTGACTCAGATGAGCTGCTCTCCTGCCTCCCATTCGTGGTTTTTAACGTTTAGAGTGGTGTTTCAGCTCCTCCCTTCATTCCTTTCCTCTGCTGTGACAGCTGTCTGCGAGGTCAGAGCAGGTCATGTGACACGCAGGGAGTAGAGCTGAAAATCACACTGTTAGGGAAGAAGCTAGATTAAATGGATCGGATGGATGCCTTAAACAGTCAAAAAGCTTCTGCTTATTAAACATTATCCTGGCAGTTTGTGTTGCTCAGGTTTGGACACAGAGATGGGTATATATTTGTTTTTATTACGTTGCCTAATAATTCTGCACAGTAATATTTACCTGCATAAACAGACATCCTCATTAAATGGCCAAATCGAGAAAAAACAAACAAACACTTTAACTTCCAAAAATATGAAACTTTGATATTAAGGAGCCTTTTGGGTTGATTGAGAATAATCCTCAGAAATATAACTTGCCTAATAATTCAGCACACGGTGTAGAAGAATTACAAAGCAGGCAGTTTCTCTATAGAAAATGAACCATGGGGGGGGAATGCTGCGTTCCAGGCTGCACAGAGAAAGGATCTTCCCAAGGATCCAAAGACTCAACCGGCATGGATTATTGTTGTCTATCAGAAGATCCCTGCAAAGTTTGATGCTCAGCTGTTCATTTGATCTAAGCAGTTTCCTGAAGACAGCTTTAGAAATGTCGGACAGTTCAAAGCAGGATTTGCTAAACTTCTTTTCCTGAAACGAGGGAGGGGCTGTTCCCACCGGAAGGCCATCACAACCGCAAGCTGGAAGTATTATTGTGTCGCTAAGCTGTTGATAGATGCTAGATATCAACGTTTGGTCTCTGAAAGGACATTTATTGGCAATGACTGACGGCTCGGGATTCGAACGAGCATCATTGGGTTCCTCCTGTTACAGAACAACGAAGGACGGTATGTTCCAGTCGAAAAATGGGATCCATGATGACCGTCAGGTGGCTTGGTCGACTCGAGCCCAGCTCTGGCTGTCCTGTTCCAGAATGCTTGCATGTAGTCGACAAAAAACCGTGACAATTTTATTTCCCCGACTTTCTTAGGTCTGAAAGTAGGCAGTCTGGAGGAAGATGGAGTCTGGTCTCCATACCATATCAACAATCTGTTTCAAGGTGAGTGCGTTGCTTGATGCGTCTTTGCTCGCAGCTTGGCTCATTGTGACATTCAGACACAGCTCATCTAAATATTTCATGATCAAACCATAAAGAGAAATTGTTTTACTTAAATATTACCCACCAATTTCATATTAAGGTCTGAAAAGATAGAAACATGTCTAAAATAGAGGACTGAGCCGATCCCTTAACCATATCACCAAATCTATGTTCTTCCAGAGCAGATACCTATGATGCTCTATCCATGAGCAGTCGCTTGTCATTGTAACCACTATTAGAGCACAGGCCTCCTTAAATATTCATATCAAACCATAACCTAAGGAAGAAAACGCTTGAGGTTTCATTCTAGGTATTTAACCAAGGCCTGCATACGGCTATAGAACATCTAATATTCAGACCAATCCAATGTTCTACACCCTATTAGAGACCTGAAGGACCAGATACCCTATAGAATCATTCTATCACCCTATTAGAGACCTGAAGGACCAGATACCCTATAGAATCATTCTATCACCCTATTAGAGACCTGAAGGACCAGATACCCTATAGAATCATTCTATCACCCTATTAGAGACCTGAAGGACCAGATACCCTATAGAATCATTCTATCACCCTATTAGAGACCTGAAGGACCAGATACCCTATAGAATCATTCTATCACCCTATTAGAGACCTGAAGGACCAGATACCCTATAGAATCATTCTATCACCCTATTAGAGACCTGAAGGACCAGATACCCTATAGAATCATTCTATCACCCTATTAGAGACCTGAAGGACCAGATACCCTATATAATCATTCTATCACCCTATTAGAGACCTGAAGGACCAGATACCCTATAGAATCATTCTATCACCCTATTAGAGACCTGAAGGACCAGATACCCTATAGAACCATTCTATCACCCTATTAGAGACCTGAAGGACCAGATACCCTATAGAATCATTCTATCACCCTATTAGAGACCTGAAGGACCAGATACCCTATAGAATCATTCTATCACCCTATTAGAGACCTGAAGGACCAGATACCCTATAGAATCATTCTATCACCCTATTAGAGACCTGAAGGACCAGATACCCTATAGAATCATTCTATCACCCTATTAGAGACCTGAAGGACCAGATACCCTATAGAATCATTCTATCACCCTATTAGAGACCTGAAGGACCAGATACCCTATAGAATCATTCTATCACCCTATTAGAGACCTGAAGGACCAGATACCCTATAGAATCATTCTATCACCCTATTAGAGACCTGAAGGACCAGATACCCTATAGAATCATTCTATCACCCTATTAGAGACCTGAAGGACCAGATACCCTATAGAATCATTCTATCACCCTATTAGAGACCTGAAGGACCAGATACCCTATAGAATCATTCTATCACCCTATTAGAGACCTGAAGGACCAGATACCCTATAGAATCATTCTATCACCCTATTAGAGACCCTGAAGGACCAGATACCCTATAGAATCATTCTATCACCCTATTAGAGACCTGAAGGACCAGATACCCTATAGAATCATTCTATCACCCTATTAGAGACCTGAAGGACCAGATACCCTATAGAATCATTCTATCACCCTATTAGAGACCTGAAGGACCAGATACCCTATAGAATCATTCTATCACCCTATTAGAGACCTGAAGGACCAGATACCCTATAGAATCATTCTATCACCCTATTAGAGACCTGAAGGACCAGATACCCTATAGAATCATTCTATCACCCTATTAGAGACCTGAAGGACCAGATACCCTATAGAATCATTCTATCACCCTATTAGAGACCTGAAGGACCAGATACCCTATAGAACCATTCTATCACCCTATTAGAGACCTGAAGGACCAGATACCCTATAGAATCATTCTATCACCCTATTAGAGACCTGAAGGACCAGATACCCTATAGAATCATTCTATCACCCTATTAGAGACCTGAAGGACCAGATACCCTATAGAATCATTCTATCACCCTATTAGAGACCTGAAGGACCAGATACCCTATAGAATCATTCTATCACCCTATTAGAGACCTGAAGGACCAGATACCCTATAGAATCATTCTATCACCCTATTAGAGACCTGAAGGACCAGATACCCTAAATCAGGGGTCTTCAACGTTTTCAACATTGGCCAAGGACCCCAAGCTGATGGGGAGATGGAGCAGGGACCCCCTAATTATATATATATATATTGTATGAAATAGTGTTCTATCAAACTGGTCCTATAGTCACTCTATTACAGATGGAGTAATGTAACTGAAGTAATTATTAAAGTATTTCTGATTCCTGGTTGATGGGACAGGTGTTGTGAATGAAACGGTGCCCAGCTTGAAAGAGCTCCTGTGTGTCGCTGAATGTGAGCATTGATGACTGAAAGACATCTTCTGCCTCCATTTATCTGTTTACTACAGTCTGTTGGATTCATGTTCATGTGGATTTAAAGAAGAAAATTACAGGGGAGAATATAAAAAAAAAGTCTAATCACCTAAAACTTTTGTGACCCCCATGCAGTACCTCCATGGACCCCCTAGGGTCTAGACCCCCTGTTGAAGACCTGCCCTATATAATCACTCTATGAGTCCTTTAATTAAAAACATTGATCTTTTATTGAACAGTATGTAATAATTTCATATATAAAGAACTTTCAGAAGTGTGAATTCTGAATATGAGCGACTTTTCCTTTAATGCAAATGTCAAGAGTTGGGAACCATTTTCCTAGAGAAAATGTACAGTGGAACCAGTCTGTTTCCTTAAAGTCTGAATCTATCTGTTTTCACTCCTGAAATGATTTGAGGTTTATGGTGAGATGCACCATGGCTGCTGGTGATCATCAGGTGTGTCCTCTCACAGGTTCTTTTTCTCCTGACGTTTATCTGTTCTGTCTGGTTTAGCTCTTCCCACTGGGATCGTGGGCCCGGCCAGCGTGCGGCTGTCACAGACGGGCCTGTAGAGGCACGTTGTAATGTGAGCGATGACGTTAGACCGCCCTGCATTTCTGGAGCGTTTCTGGGTGTGTGTGTGTATGGGGGGGGGCACAGTGATGGAGCTTTTGATTATGGAATGAGTGAAAGGATCCAGAGGAACATGATACCCGTCACTCTCTACTGGTGGTCTCTATAAAAAGACTCAGAGGATGAAGAACAGGAGCGCAGAGCAGAGCTAATGTGTGTTTAGTAAACTTCCGCTGCGGTGTCAATATTGACTCATCATCATCATCATCACCGTGATCATCATCATGATCAAGGTAGGAGAGCACCTGCGTGTCTAAGTGAGGTGAATCACAGAGTGTTTGGTGAAATGAGAAGGCGCTGCACAACGACTCTAATGCTCCTAATCCACCTGCCTCCGCTGCGGCTCCGTTCTCACAGAGCTGCATTACTGCTGCCGTAAGACCAACCACAGCTTTAGCCGCTCCCAGGTGAGGGAGAGGAGCACCTATTGGAGGAGTCAGACAGCAGTGGAGAGGCTGAGGCGTTATTCTTCCAGGATCTGGATGTGAGGGAGGGGAGGAAGGAAGGAGGCAGGGGGTGTGATTGGTTCAGCAGGTAGTGTTTACCCGGCTGAAATGTTTATTATATAAACCACATACTCCCTCTGCAGCCTTTTAAGAAGTGGAGAGGAAATCCGCTTCCTGGTTGTGGTTCTGGTTCTGCTGGGAGACGGACCTCTGCAGTCTTCTCAGTCTGACATCAGTCTCTCTTCCAGCAGCAGGTTTCTCCATCACCAGACTGGCACATTGATTGTGAGAAATTGTAGACCGACCAGTTCACCAGGAGCTTTCCTATTGGCAGATCACTGCAGCGTCTGTATGATAGCAGCAGCTGCAATGGTCCGTCTGTCGATCTCCTGCTCTCTTCTCCCCTCAGTGGTAGGGGTGAGCATTAGCATGTGTGTTGCGATATGATACCCGTCACAGTACTTTGGTCACATTACGATGTTATCACTATATCGCAATTTCACAATATATTGCGAAATTTTAGCTATCAAACTGGAATATATAAGGACTGAAACTATTAATCAGATTAATCATGATTAATTGATTACTGAAATAATCATCAGTAATTTATTAAGTGCTAACTGGAGTATGGAGACTGTAAAATACACCTTTAACTGAAAGAGCGACCCTATTAGAGCAGGAATTATAACAAGACTGCAAAAAAAATCTAAACATTTTGCAATTAAAGGTATAGAGGACAATCTTTAATTCTGGGTGGATCATCTAAATAAGTGGTCCTCCTAATTTTAAATCAGTGTGATGATATGTTTACGTAAGGCCATCCTACGTGTTCATCCAATTAGCTATCTTTCTCTGCCCTTTATTTAGCCTTTTCTAACATAAGCTAGCATAAAATAAATAATAAAAGCCGATATGATTCGTATTAACATCCTGTCGGTCTAATATCCGCATTGGATCGGAAGTGAAAATTCGCTACGTTTTTCTACTTGCTGCGTTTCCAATGTTGTGTTTTCTTTGTTGTTAATATCATCTCTGTGTTTGCAGTGTATATATGTACTTGCAGCACGTTTGCTCTGTTTCCTTTGATTGCAGCATTTCTTTCTGTCTTTGCAGCATGTTTGCACCTCTGGGCCACCGTAGTCTTAAAACTGTTATGTAAACCTTGGAGGCCTTGTCTTTGTGCTGGAGCTGGATCATAAGCGGTGAACCTGCAGGGTGTGGCTGAGGGGGGGGGGCTGAAACAATGAATCAGATTAATCATTATTAATCGAATGTTGAATCAATCGTTAACTAATTTAGTAATCAAATAACCGTTAACTGCAATATAGAGACTCTGAAACATTCCTTTAGACAGAGCCGATGACACTGAGCAGCAATTATACTAACATTGAAAGATGAATAATATGTAAATATTTAGCATTTAAAATCTTTTTTATCTGTCGATATGCTCTCTCCAGAACCGCTAAAGTGGAAAAGTTTTTGTTCCATCTGCTTTAATTTCCCAATCAGTCTTCTTTCAGGAACTTTTGCCACCTGATTATTTATCAGAAATATAATTGGTTTATTACTGGATTTGCTAAATAATCGTTAGTTGCAGCCCTACTTTAGGGTCAGCGTTCACTCTGGAAAAAAATTGAAATATAAGTTTTTTTTCTTAAAATAAGTGCATTTAGTCTTGAATGGAGGAGGAAAGTGAGATACTTTGATAATGGAACAAGACAATTTACATTTTAAAGAAGAAAAAGCAACTGCATTGTCTTATTACACGCACATATTATCCAATTATCTTATTTTAGAAGTACTAATTAAATTAGGTAATCATCTTATTTACCTAATTAAGGGTAAATATACTTGATTCAAGGGATTTTTCCTTATTTCTAGCTGTTCTTTGCAGCGCAGCAGCGATCATTATGTTCTGTTGGTGAGTGGAGCAGCTCTGCGCTGCACAGCGAGCGGCCCACCCACTGACTGAGGGGCATTAGTGAAGCTCTTCCTGATGCATGTTTACAGCCCTGAGAGCAGGATACAGCAGCACACACCTGGTTCACACCATACCTCCTCCTTCTCTCCTGCTACCATGCAGAACCACTAAAAAAAGAGATTAGACAGGGAGACAGAAAATGTCCATCTGACTCAAATGGTTTCAGCCTCGATTGTCCTCACGTGGCTCTAAGTTCAAAAACTGGCGCTATGGCCGTGCTTGGAGTTCTGACCTCTGACCTGATAAAGAAAAGCTGCTCAGGGCTCCATGTTAACCATCGCCCGATCGCCCGGGGCAAGTAGTTTGTATTGTTGGGAGAGTAAAAATTTCATTGCACTTGCCCGACGGACCCAGAAGTGTTGCTGGCACCATTTTTGTTGTTTTGTACACATTCTCGCGTGATTTCAAAAAAGCCGGGTGATTTTCTGCCAGATGGCGTGATTTTTGTCCACCTAGCGGTAATTTTGATGTAGTTTCCAAACCGACAAACGGCTGTATTTATTTTGTTAGGGAAAACTAATCCTGAGTCAATTAAAAGTCAGGGAATTCTGAAATGATGTCAGACTGTGGAAACCCTGAATAAAATAACCATGTATAATAGGGATGCACGATATAATCGGCCCCCTATCGGTATCAGCCTTAAAACTGAATAACGGACATCGGCCCCCCCACCGATATTTAACCCGATATTTGATCAGCTTCTGAGTTTCTAACGTCTAAAAAAATAAAAAGTAAAAAACTACTTCTTCTTCTTCCTCAAAAACTTCTTTTTTTACAGACTTAAAAACTTCTAAAGACGAGGGAAAAAATATTGATCCATTAAAATATCCCAATATCTTCATATGCTGATATATTGCCATTTAAAAACACCATATCAATCTCTTTTACTAATGAAATATTGCTATATGTCATCGTTATGCTACGAAATCCCCCGAAAATTCGCGAAATTTAGCCATATTTTTATATGTTGATATATTGACGCGGTATCGATCTATTTTACTAACAAAATCTCACAAGAATTTGCAAGATATCACAAGAGTTTGTAACAGAACGATGAAATTTCACCAGATTTTGAAAGTAAAATAGATCGATACCGCGTTTTTAAAAATCTATTTGATATCAGCATATGAAAATATATTTGAGTTTATTATTTTTCAAAGTGTCAGAAATGGATAACAAAACTGCTATTTTCAATGACTACTTATTTTTGCTTTAACATCGGTATCGATATCGGTTATCGGCTACATGAGTTTTAAAATATCGGATATCGGATATCGGCCTGCATCCCTAATGTATAATGATTCTCTAGAAAAGTCACATTATATTAATAGTATTATCTTGTATAAACATTGTAGCGACATTGACTTCTGTCTTGTGATTTATCTTAAAGGAGAATTCCGGTTTTTAACACTTTTAGCCCATTTTCTGTAGTGTCCAGGATGAAATCGAATGATCGACACCAAAATTTTGACAATTGGTCCTGTCTCTGCTTTTTGGCTCATGCAGAATCCCCCCCTGGCTGCTTCAGAATGGCTTCCATTGTGCATGTCCGATAATGTCCTTAAAACAACCTTAAACGTTCTTTTTTTAAAATATGCTACTCACCGGGTCGTCAGCGCTGTTCAATGACGTTCCAAAAAAAGTTTCGTGAAGAAAAAACGTTCCTGTAGTGTTTTATTTAGCATTTTGTAAATCCCATTGAGTTCTGATGGAATAGTCAATATCCCTCCGCCACCGGAAACGGAAAGGGGGCCTGTTTACGCTTAGTTGTAGTCTTTTCGCAAGGCCCAAGTGTTTCTGCTTCACTCTGTGTACTCCGACGTCGAG